>NC_060913.1:41780796-41818367 GCF_021234035.1 Daphnia pulicaria | reverse complement strand
GTCATGACTTTATGATCGTATTGCATTCTTTTAGTTATTGTTATTTAATCATGATTAATTATCGTTCAGAGCTTTTGTCGTCAGGTGGCGTGGCAAAGCCATATTCTGAAAAAAAAGGACCTAGTGTGATAACGAGAGTAAAATTTGCAACGCCTTCAGCGTAAATTGTATCTCCCTTAATACAGTATGAGCATAATAAAACAAATGAAAATGAACTTTATAAGCATCAAGTGGTCGCGTCTGGAAAAATGAACAACTCAATATTTTATAGCATTTCTTGAATGTTTTGAGTGATATGAGTATTCTTCGTACACCACCGGAAATGTGTTGAACCTCAGTGGTTATTTTGGGCAGTAATCCTTGTAACATTATCGCTTCTCGGCCTTTTGGCTAAGATCAAAGTGTAGTATCTGTTCTTATCAGCTTAATATCTGATACGGGTTCAAATGGACCCCAGAATATTAAACTGATTTTTGGCATACGGTGGGAATACAGTGCTTGCACTGCTCCCGCCACGGGTTGACCCGGTATTGCAGTACCTCCGGGATCGGCTCACCCTCTATGAGGGAGAACATATTGAATAAAACAGAAATTGTCTTAGCACCGTATAATAAAAGACCATGTATAATTGCAAAACTGTCATGTAGACATGATTGTAATTTTTTTCTAATTGTATTTTTTTCGTAATATCAAGAAAAGCATAAAAAATTACGTACTTGATTGTGTTAACTAATTAGTACTGTTCATCTTTCGATGTGATGTTTTTTTTTTTAAATATGAAGATGCGTGTATTTTCATATGAAAAGTCGATTTTCTTATTTTCTTATTTGCCAATTGGACGACCAAATGAAAAAAAACAAGCAATTTGTTTCTTGAAAAGTATTTGCAAAGATCAAGACCATGAAATAAATACTGAGCTTTATTTACTATATTTTGCTCGAGTTCGTAATTCAAGTCGATGAAAGAAAGTGGGTGGTATTCTCTAAACGTCAGTCAAATACTTGAACACTCTTTGTCAATATTGTTCTGCTGTATACAAAGTATTAAACAAAGTGAAAAAGCATCCACAATCATACTTACCTGGCTCAGAGGCAACCATGATCACCAAGGTGGTTCCTCCAGGGCGAGGCCTTTCCATTGCACTAAGGATGGGCTGACCCTTGCGATTAATCCAAATGTGATTAACTCGGGAGTACAATTTTTGGTAGTGGGGGACTGCGTTCGCGCCGTTCCCTGAACACACTATAAATGTAAGAAAAATTCTTGTCATCTGCCGGAAGTTGAACTAAATCTGGTCCCGTTAGTAAACGGTAGGGTTGACCGCTTGGTAATACGCGAAGCATCAGATTTTCTTTCTGGGAAGAAACAACAAAGTAATGAAATTCATGTTTAGCTATTTTAATATAAATCATCATGGCCAATGGATTGGCCGTGATCGTCTAGTGGTTAGGACCCTACGTTGTGGTACCTACTAGATATAAATCCGTAGTAACCCAGGTTCGAATCCTGGTCACGGCACTGAAAACTGATTTTTCACGTCAACACGCAGATTAACTATAAATTTTGTTTGGTTGGAAAGTAATGCTCGCTCACTTCAATAGTTCATAATGTGAAAAACAATTTGGAATGAAAACCTGAAATTCCCCTCCCTTTTTTTGTGTGTGCAGGAAGTTGTTGAAATGTATGGAAGAAAAATACACATTTACAGAATTTCAAGTATTTGACCCGATATTAAGACAAAAATTATTTCATGTATGTAATGAACTGTCCCCTGTTGGTATTAGTCCAATGGGAGATGGAAATTAAAATTTGCCTAGGGTAATCTAATGAATATTTCTGAACGAAATTGTTGGTCCAACACGTCCAAGCAGAACGAATTCAGCAAATGCTTAAGTAGACTTGCCCCCTCTTTCTGATTATAATTTAGCTTTGCGCAGTGGCAATATCATAACCAATGAGGGTCTCCCGAGGTGTGATTATTGCTAGTTGAAAACTTTAACCAATACCCCGCCACGATGAAGTGAAATAATCTTTGTCGTCGGCAATTTTTGATAGCTCCATCAGGAGCATTTCAGCGTACAAGAAAAAAAAATTACAGTCAGTTAGAAAAATTGGAGTGTTGCATAGTGTGTTTATAACATTAAACGGTGAAAGTGAAATCGTATAAGTGATTTTTGTTTCCATTTAGTTGGTATTGCACGTCAGACAAGGCTGATTAATTCGTTCGCTGAAGGCCATTAATATCAGTCAGTTGGAACATTGTGAACACGGGGAAAATATTTGAAAAGGTGATTCCAAATGACAAGGTGAAAAGATTCCACCATGTTTAAAGGGGAAGTTCAATAAATTGTTAACCGCTGTAGGGTGAATGTCGGGGTAAACATCTGATCCCACCACCTACGTGTTGGGCTTGTACCATAAAGATCGTTCATTTTTTTCAAAAATAACACTGCGCACAACTGTTTCGTTCAAAAACATGTTAACGAGCTTTATACATGATATTTACTTTAAAATAACTGTACCCATTGATAAAGAATTGCACAAGGATTTTGATATGTAAACGCATGTTTCGAAAAAAAACCTTACAAGCGCACTTCAAAATTTTGAAATGAATATAAATACAAGGCATACCACTGTTATTTACTCTGGTTTCTAATCAATACCCGGATAAATCTTTCGCCTTTTACTAAAGATTTCCGTGGTTAGGAGCATTGATGAGTCTATATGACTTATTTTTTTAACGCCCGGTCTTCTGATTGGGCACTTTGAATAAATGAAAAATTAAAAACGTCTGTATGCGGAAACAAAGATATTCTACTACTACATACTGACAACATTTGTAAAATGACAAACTGATAGTTTTTCGGTGGTTTTGGTAAGATTAGTGTGTATTTCAAAAAGATAAATCTCAAGCACAAGTAATAGATTAGAGGCGAATATGGTCGGGTAATTGCGTCTAGTTTAATGTCAACGGCCATACCACATAGAACTCACCCGGTCTCGTCAGCTCCCGGAAGTTAAGCTATGTCGGGTCCCGTTAGTACTTGGATGGGTGACCGCTTGGGAATACGGGATGCTGTTGGCATGGAATTATTTTATTTTTGTGAATCCAATTGAATTGAAGTGCTTCCCAAGATGGGTGATACTACATGGACTACAATGTATTATTTTGGCATTAGTTGAAAATGGAAGGAACGTATTTTTTACTGGATATTGCCTACTAGACGTCCTCCAACCTCTTTGTTGCTGAAAGATATTTGAAACGCCGTGCGCGAAGCGCACGGCACAGCCGAGAGGCTACTAGACGTCCTCCAACCTCTTTGTTGCTGAAAGATATTTGAAACGCCGTGCGCGAAGCGCACGGCACAGCCGAGAGGCTTGTACGTTGGTGGTTTCTTCGGGCAGCTCTATCTAATCTCTCTGGCTCTGAGATCCTTATGCAACGCAAGCTAAGTAAAGCGCGAAGCGCACGGCACAGCCGAGAGGCTTGTACGTTGGTGGTTTCTTCGGGCAGCTCTATCTAATCTCTCTGACTCTGAGATCCTTATGCAACGCAAGCTAAGTAAGGGAAGCAATCGTTAGCCTTATGACACTTGGATTGTTGGCTCATTGATCGGACATCCCGGAACGAGAAAATTAAAAATGACAGTTAGCCAAAAATAGTGGCGTTTGGAAATATTATCAAATTTTATATTCGGTTGTCCATTGACAAATGTACTTATATGTCCTCGTTTGTTTGGCTAAGGTTGGTGTGTATTTCGAACAGAAAGTAAGCAAGCATTAGAACTAGATTTAGAGGCGAATATGGTCGGGTAATGGCGACTGAATTGATGTCAACGGCCATACCACATAGAACTCACCCGGTCTCGTCAGCTCCCGGAAGTTAAGCTATGTCGGGTCCCGTTAGTACTTGGATGGGTGACCGCTTGGGAATACGGGATGCTGTTGGCATGGTGTAATTTTATTTTTGCTCCCCAAGTTAGATGAGACATGGAATATAATGTATTCTTTAGGTATTAGTTTGAAAAGGGTATTGCTGGGACTTTGATTAATGATACCATATATTGTAGAACGCATGTTTGTTTGATCTCGGTAGTTTTAACGACAAAAAAAAAGATAGAGGTTTGGCTATTTTGTTGAGGCTGTTGCATGACGCCCACTCACTGGCACGATCCCACTACTGCCGAACACGGGAACTTTTGGCTGCTAGGTTTCCCTCCTGCCGAGAGGCTTGTACGTTGGTGGTTTCTTCGGGCAGCTCTATCTAATCTCTCTGGCTCTGAGATCCTTATGCAACGCAAGCTAAGTAAAGCGCGAAGCGCACGGCACAGCCGAGAGGCTTGTACGTTGGTGGTTTCTTCGGGCAGCTCTATCTAATCTCTCTGACTCTGAGATCCTTATGCAACGCAAGCTAAGTAAGGGAAGCAATCGTTAGCCTTATGACACTTGGATTGTTGGCTCATTGATCGGACATCCCCGGAACGAGAAAATTAAAAATGACAGTTAGCCAAAAATAGTGGCGTTTGGAAATATTATCAAATTTTATATTCGGTTGTCCATTGACAAATGTACTTATATGTCCTCGTTTGTTTGGCTAAGGTTGGTGTGTATTTCGAACAGAAAGTAAGCAAGCATTAGAACTAGATTTAGAGGCGAATATGGTCGGGTAATGGCGACTGAATTGATGTCAACGGCCATACCACATAGAACTCACCCGGTCTCGTCAGCTCCCGGAAGTTAAGCTATGTCGGGTCCCGTTAGTACTTGGATGGGTGACCGCTTGGGAATACGGGATGCTGTTGGCATGGTGTAATTTTATTTTTGCTCCCCAAGTTAGATGAGACATGGAATATAATGTATTCTTTAGGTATTAGTTGAAAAGGGTATTGCTGGGACTTTGATTAATGATACCATATATTGTAGAACGCATGTTTGTTTGATCTCGGTAGTTTTAACGACAAAAAAAAAGATAGAGGTTTGGCTATTTTGTTGAGGCTGTTGCATGACGCCCACTCACTGGCACGATCCCACTACTGCCGAACACGGGAACTTTTGGCTGCTAGGTTTCCCTCCTGCCGAGAGGCTTGTACGTTGGTGGTTTCTTCGGGCAGCTCTATCTAATCTCTCTGGCTCTGAGATCCTTATGCAACGCAAGCTAAGTAAAGCGCGAAGCGCACGGCACAGCCGAGAGGCTTGTACGTTGGTGGTTTCTTCGGGCAGCTCTATCTAATCTCTCTGACTCTGAGATCCTTATGCAACGCAAGCTAAGTAAGGGAAGCAATCGTTAGCCTTATGACACTTGGATTGTTGGCTCATTGATCGGACATCCCCGGAACGAGAAAATTAAAAATGACAGTTAGCCAAAAATAGTGGCGTTTGGAAATATTATCAAATTTTATATTCGGTTGTCCATTGACAAATGTACTTATATGTCCTCGTTTGTTTGGCTAAGGTTGGTGTGTATTTCGAACAGAAAGTAAGCAAGCATTAGAACTAGATTTAGAGGCGAATATGGTCGGGTAATGGCGACTGAATTGATGTCAACGGCCATACCACATAGAACTCACCCGGTCTCGTCAGCTCCCGGAAGTTAAGCTATGTCGGGTCCCGTTAGTACTTGGATGGGTGACCGCTTGGGAATACGGGATGCTGTTGGCATGGTGTAATTTTATTTTTGCTCCCCAAGTTAGATGAGACATGGAATATAATGTATTCTTTAGGTATTAGTTGAAAAGGGTATTGCTGGGACTTTGATTAATGATACCATATATTGTAGAACGCATGTTTGTTTGATCTCGGTAGTTTTAACGACAAAAAAAAAGATAGAGGTTTGGCTATTTTGTTGAGGCTGTTGCATGACGCCCACTCACTGGCACGATCCCACTACTGCCGAACACGGGAACTTTTGGCTGCTAGGTTTCCCTCCTGACCCACTACGCTCCTCCTTAGCTAACCTGCACCTACTAGATTCCTCTAGCAGATCCATGCTGATGTCAAGCTTAGTGCGGGCACCTGATCAACATGCGGTATCACGAAACAGGGCTCCTAAACTCAAGCCATCCACTCTACCAAGCCTCCCCGAAGAAGGATTATAGGTGCACGCCAAACACCCAGCTGATAAATGGGCTCTCAATCGATAATACATTACTGTAATAAATTGATTTGATGAGCACGCGGATTCTTTATTGTGTCCAAAATTGGTCTCGTCACTTGTTCTATAACTATTAAAGAGCTTCTCGGTGTTTCAATAAATGAACAAAATGCAAGACCTGACAATGTATGTACTGTGTGCGTCAAGTATTGCAAATCTCAATTTAATATTCCGAAATATCGATCTATGCACTGTAATTTACGCCAAAGCTCATTGATCGTACAAACCTTATTTAGAGTTCTGCAAAATAGCATTGCATTTAAGATCATACTTCACAGGATCATTTCTGTAGTATATCTTGACTTGTTTCCCACCAGAAACTTGTCTCCTTTCAACCCACGATGACGAGTTAAGACGCTGGTTTCTGAGCGTGAAACAGGCTGTGAGTGTAGCTGTCTCGACAGCATCAAACACAGTCATTGAGGACCGTTTCCGTTAAATCCATGTGAAATAGCGGAAGGAAACTAGCGTGTTCAGAGTGGTTGAGATGATAAAACAAATTTAAATTCTTGAAAATCTAAAGAGATAAATCTTAATAATAATTCCAGGTATTCGTGTCCTTAAATCATCTGCTTGTATGGCAAAATAAATTGTGAAAGTGAGGTTGGTCAATTTGAGGATGTGTCATGACTTTATGATCGTATTGCATTCTTTTAGTTATTGTTATTTAATCATGATTAATTATCGTTCAGAGCTTTTGTCGTCAGGTGGCGTGGCAAAGCCATATTCTGAAAAAAAAGGACCTAGTGTGATAACGAGAGTAAAATTTGCAACGCCTTCAGCGTAAATTGTATCTCCCTTAATACAGTATGAGCATAATAAAACAAATGAAAATGAACTTTATAAGCATCAAGTGGTCGCGTCTGGAAAAATGAACAACTCAATATTTTATAGCATTTCTTGAATGTTTTGAGTGATATGAGTATTCTTCGTACACCACCGGAAATGTGTTGAACCTCAGTGGTTATTTTGGGCAGTAATCCTTGTAACATTATCGCTTCTCGGCCTTTTGGCTAAGATCAAAGTGTAGTATCTGTTCTTATCAGCTTAATATCTGATACGGGTTCAAATGGACCCCAGAATATTAAACTGATTTTTGGCATACGGTGGGAATACAGTGCTTGCACTGCTCCCGCCACGGGTTGACCCGGTATTGCAGTACCTCCGGGATCGGCTCACCCTCTATGAGGGAGAACATATTGAATAAAACAGAAATTGTCTTAGCACCGTATAATAAAAGACCATGTATAATTGCAAAACTGTCATGTAGACATGATTGTAATTTTTTCTAATTGTATTTTTTTCGTAATATCAAGAAAAGCATAAAAAATTACGTACTTGATTGTGTTAACTAATTAGTACTGTTCATCTTTCGATGTGATGTTTTTTTTTTTAAATATGAAGATGCGTGTATTTTCATATGAAAAGTCGATTTTCTTATTTTCTTATTTGCCAATTGGACGACCAAATGAAAAAAAACAAGCAATTTGTTTCTTGAAAAGTATTTGCAAAGATCAAGACCATGAAATAAATACTGAGCTTTATTTACTATATTTTGCTCGAGTTCGTAATTCAAGTCGATGAAAGAAAGTGGGTGGTATTCTCTAAACGTCAGTCAAATACTTGAACACTCTTTGTCAATATTGTTCTGCTGTATACAAAGTATTAAACAAAGTGAAAAAGCATCCACAATCATACTTACCTGGCTCAGAGGCAACCATGATCACCAAGGTGGTTCCTCCAGGGCGAGGCCTTTCCATTGCACTAAGGATGGGCTGACCCTTGCGATTAATCCAAATGTGATTAACTCGGGAGTACAATTTTTGGTAGTGGGGGACTGCGTTCGCGCCGTTCCCTGAACACACTATAAATGTAAGAAAAATTCTTGTCATCTGCCGGAAGTTGAACTAAATCTGGTCCCGTTAGTAAACGGTAGGGTTGACCGCTTGGTAATACGCGAAGCATCAGATTTTCTTTCTGGGAAGAAACAACAAAGTAATGAAATTCATGTTTAGCTATTTTAATATAAATCATCATGGCCAATGGATTGGCCGTGATCGTCTAGTGGTTAGGACCCTACGTTGTGGTACCTACTAGATATAAATCCGTAGTAACCCAGGTTCGAATCCTGGTCACGGCACTGAAAACTGATTTTTCACGTCAACACGCAGATTAACTATAAATTTTGTTTGGTTGGAAAGTAATGCTCGCTCACTTCAATAGTTCATAATGTGAAAAACAATTTGGAATGAAAACCTGAAATTCCCCCTCCCTTTTTTTGTGTGTGCAGGAAGTTGTTGAAATGTATGGAAGAAAAATACACATTTACAGAATTTCAAGTATTTGACCCGATATTAAGACAAAAATTATTTCATGTATGTAATGAACTGTCCCCTGTTGGTATTAGTCCAATGGGAGATGGAAATTAAAATTTGCCTAGGGTAATCTAAATGAATATTTCTGAACGAAATTGTTGGTCCAACACGTCCAAGCAGAACGAATTCAGCAAATGCTTAAGTAGACTTGCTTTTCTGATTATAATTTAGCTTTGCGCAGTGGCAATATCATAACCAATGAGGGTCTCCCGAGGTGTGATTATTGCTAGTTGAAAACTTTAACCAATACCCCGCCACGATGAAGTGAAATAATCTTTGTCGTCGGCAATTTTTGATAGCTCCATCAGGAGCATTTCAGCGTACAAGAAAAAAAAAATTACAGTCAGTTAGAAAAATTGGAGTGTTGCATAGTGTGTTTATAACATTAAACGGTGAAAGTGAAATCGTATAAGTGATTTTTGTTTCCATTTAGTTGGTATTGCACGTCAGACAAGGCTGATTAATTCGTTCGCTGAAGGCCATTAATATCAGTCAGTTGGAACATTGTGAACACGGGGAAAATATTTGAAAAGGTGATTCCAAATGACAAGGTGAAAAGATTCCACCATGTTTAAAGGGGAAGTTCAATAAATTGTTAACCGCTGTAGGGTGAATGTCGGGGTAAACATCTGATCCCACCACCTACGTGTTGGGCTTGTACCATAAAGATCGTTCATTTTTTTCAAAAATAACACTGCGCACAACTGTTTCGTTCAAAAACATGTTAACGAGCTTTATACATGATATTTACTTTAAAATAACTGTACCCATTGATAAAGAATTGCACAAGGATTTTGATATGTAAACGCATGTTTCGAAAAAAAACCTTACAAGCGCACTTCAAAATTTTGAAATGAATATAAATACAAGGCATACCACTGTTATTTACTCTGGTTTCTAATCAATACCCGGATAAATCTTTCGCCTTTTACTAAAGATTTCCGTGGTTAGGAGCATTGATGAGTCTATATGACTTATTTTTTTAACGCCCGGTCTTCTGATTGGGCACTTTGAATAAATGAAAAATTAAAAACGTCTGTATGCGGAAACAAAGATATTCTACTACTACATACTGACAACATTTGTAAAATGACAAACTGATAGTTTTTCGGTGGTTTTGGTAAGATTAGTGTGTATTTCAAAAAGATAAATCTCAAGCACAAGTAATAGATTAGAGGCGAATATGGTCGGGTAATTGCGTCTAGTTTAATGTCAACGGCCATACCACATAGAACTCACCCGGTCTCGTCAGCTCCCGGAAGTTAAGCTATGTCGGGTCCCGTTAGTACTTGGATGGGTGACCGCTTGGGAATACGGGATGCTGTTGGCATGGAATTATTTTATTTTTGTGAATCCAATTGAATTGAAGTGCTTCCCAAGATGGGTGATACTACATGGACTACAATGTATTATTTTGGCATTAGTTGAAAATGGAAGGAACGTATTTTTTACTGGATATTGCCTACTAGACGTCCTCCAACCTCTTTGTTGCTGAAAGATATTTGAAACGCCGTGCGCGAAGCGCACGGCACAGCCGAGAGGCTACTAGACGTCCTCCAACCTCTTTGTTGCTGAAAGATATTTGAAACGCCGTGCGCGAAGCGCACGGCACAGCCGAGAGGCTTGTACGTTGGTGGTTTCTTCGGGCAGCTCTATCTAATCTCTCTGGCTCTGAGATCCTTATGCAACGCAAGCTAAGTAAAGCGCGAAGCGCACGGCACAGCCGAGAGGCT
Organism: Daphnia pulicaria; assembly: GCF_021234035.1. NCBI lineage: Eukaryota > Metazoa > Arthropoda > Branchiopoda > Diplostraca > Daphniidae > Daphnia > Daphnia pulicaria. Next base: position 41,808,108 of record NC_060913.1, on the reverse strand, counting down.
TGTACGTTGGTGGTTTCTTCGGGCAGCTCTATCTAATCTCTCTGACTCTGAGATCCTTATGCAACGCAAGCTAAGTAAGGGAAGCAATCGTTAGCCTTATGACACTTGGATTGTTGGCTCATTGATCGGACATCCCCGGAACGAGAAAATTAAAAATGACAGTTAGCCAAAAATAGTGGCGTTTGGAAATATTATCAAATTTTATATTCGGTTGTCCATTGACAAATGTACTTATATGTCCTCGTTTGTTTGGCTAAGGTTGGTGTGTATTTCGAACAGAAAGTAAGCAAGCATTAGAACTAGATTTAGAGGCGAATATGGTCGGGTAATGGCGACTGAATTGATGTCAACGGCCATACCACATAGAACTCACCCGGTCTCGTCAGCTCCCGGAAGTTAAGCTATGTCGGGTCCCGTTAGTACTTGGATGGGTGACCGCTTGGGAATACGGGATGCTGTTGGCATGGTGTAATTTTATTTTTGCTCCCCAAGTTAGATGAGACATGGAATATAATGTATTCTTTAGGTATTAGTTGAAAAGGGTATTGCTGGGACTTTGATTAATGATACCATATATTGTAGAACGCATGTTTGTTTGATCTCGGTAGTTTTAACGACAAAAAAAAAGATAGAGGTTTGGCTATTTTGTTGAGGCTGTTGCATGACGCCCACTCACTGGCACGATCCCACTACTGCCGAACACGGGAACTTTTGGCTGCTAGGTTTCCCTCCTGCCGAGAGGCTTGTACGTTGGTGGTTTCTTCGGGCAGCTCTATCTAATCTCTCTGGCTCTGAGATCCTTATGCAACGCAAGCTAAGTAAAGCGCGAAGCGCACGGCACAGCCGAGAGGCTTGTACGTTGGTGGTTTCTTCGGGCAGCTCTATCTAATCTCTCTGACTCTGAGATCCTTATGCAACGCAAGCTAAGTAAGGGAAGCAATCGTTAGCCTTATGACACTTGGATTGTTGGCTCATTGATCGGACATCCCCGGAACGAGAAAATTAAAAATGACAGTTAGCCAAAAATAGTGGCGTTTGGAAATATTATCAAATTTTATATTCGGTTGTCCATTGACAAATGTACTTATATGTCCTCGTTTGTTTGGCTAAGGTTGGTGTGTATTTCGAACAGAAAGTAAGCAAGCATTAGAACTAGATTTAGAGGCGAATATGGTCGGGTAATGGCGACTGAATTGATGTCAACGGCCATACCACATAGAACTCACCCGGTCTCGTCAGCTCCCGGAAGTTAAGCTATGTCGGGTCCCGTTAGTACTTGGATGGGTGACCGCTTGGGAATACGGGATGCTGTTGGCATGGTGTAATTTTATTTTTGCTCCCCAAGTTAGATGAGACATGGAATATAATGTATTCTTTAGGTATTAGTTGAAAAGGGTATTGCTGGGACTTTGATTAATGATACCATATATTGTAGAACGCATGTTTGTTTGATCTCGGTAGTTTTAACGACAAAAAAAAAGATAGAGGTTTGGCTATTTTGTTGAGGCTGTTGCATGACGCCCACTCACTGGCACGATCCCACTACTGCCGAACACGGGAACTTTTGGCTGCTAGGTTTCCCTCCTGCCGAGAGGCTTGTACGTTGGTGGTTTCTTCGGGCAGCTCTATCTAATCTCTCTGGCTCTGAGATCCTTATGCAACGCAAGCTAAGTAAAGCGCGAAGCGCACGGCACAGCCGAGAGGCTTGTACGTTGGTGGTTTCTTCGGGCAGCTCTATCTAATCTCTCTGACTCTGAGATCCTTATGCAACGCAAGCTAAGTAAGGGAAGCAATCGTTAGCCTTATGACACTTGGATTGTTGGCTCATTGATCGGACATCCCCGGAACGAGAAAATTAAAAATGACAGTTAGCCAAAAATAGTGGCGTTTGGAAATATTATCAAATTTTATATTCGGTTGTCCATTGACAAATGTACTTATATGTCCTCGTTTGTTTGGCTAAGGTTGGTGTGTATTTCGAACAGAAAGTAAGCAAGCATTAGAACTAGATTTAGAGGCGAATATGGTCGGGTAATGGCGACTGAATTGATGTCAACGGCCATACCACATAGAACTCACCCGGTCTCGTCAGCTCCCGGAAGTTAAGCTATGTCGGGTCCCGTTAGTACTTGGATGGGTGACCGCTTGGGAATACGGGATGCTGTTGGCATGGTGTAATTTTATTTTTGCTCCCCAAGTTAGATGAGACATGGAATATAATGTATTCTTTAGGTATTAGTTGAAAAGGGTATTGCTGGGACTTTGATTAATGATACCATATATTGTAGAACGCATGTTTGTTTGATCTCGGTAGTTTTAACGACAAAAAAAAAGATAGAGGTTTGGCTATTTTGTTGAGGCTGTTGCATGACGCCCACTCACTGGCACGATCCCACTACTGCCGAACACGGGAACTTTTGGCTGCTAGGTTTCCCTCCTGACCCACTACGCTCCTCCTTAGCTAACCTGCACCTACTAGATTCCTCTAGCAGATCCATGCTGATGTCAAGCTTAGTGCGGGCACCTGATCAACATGCGGTATCACGAAACAGGGCTCCTAAACTCAAGCCATCCACTCTACCAAGCCTCCCCGAAGAAGGATTATAGGTGCACGCCAAACACCCAGCTGATAAATGGGCTCTCAATCGATAATACATTACTGTAATAAATTGATTTGATGAGCACGCGGATTCTTTATTGTGTCCAAAATTGGTCTCGTCACTTGTTCTATAACTATTAAAGAGCTTCTCGGTGTTTCAATAAATGAACAAAATGCAAGACCTGACAATGTATGTACTGTGTGCGTCAAGTATTGCAAATCTCAATTTAATATTCCGAAATATCGATCTATGCACTGTAATTTACGCCAAAGCTCATTGATCGTACAAACCTTATTTAGAGTTCTGCAAAATAGCATTGCATTTAAGATCATACTTCACAGGATCATTTCTGTAGTATATCTTGACTTGTTTCCCACCAGAAACTTGTCTCCTTTCAACCCACGATGACGAGTTAAGACGCTGGTTTCTGAGCGTGAAACAGGCTGTGAGTGTAGCTGTCTCGACAGCATCAAACACAGTCATTGAGGACCGTTTCCGTTAAATCCATGTGAAATAGCGGAAGGAAACTAGCGTGTTCAGAGTGGTTGAGATGATAAAACAAATTTAAATTCTTGAAAATCTAAAGAGATAAATCTTAATAATAATTCCAGGTATTCGTGTCCTTAAATCATCTGCTTGTATGGCAAAATAAATTGTGAAAGTGAGGTTGGTCAATTTGAGGATGTGTCATGACTTTATGATCGTATTGCATTCTTTTAGTTATTGTTATTTAATCATGATTAATTATCGTTCAGAGCTTTTGTCGTCAGGTGGCGTGGCAAAGCCATATTCTGAAAAAAAAGGACCTAGTGTGATAACGAGAGTAAAATTTGCAACGCCTTCAGCGTAAATTGTATCTCCCTTAATACAGTATGAGCATAATAAAACAAATGAAAATGAACTTTATAAGCATCAAGTGGTCGCGTCTGGAAAAATGAACAACTCAATATTTTATAGCATTTCTTGAATGTTTTGAGTGATATGAGTATTCTTCGTACACCACCGGAAATGTGTTGAACCTCAGTGGTTATTTTGGGCAGTAATCCTTGTAACATTATCGCTTCTCGGCCTTTTGGCTAAGATCAAAGTGTAGTATCTGTTCTTATCAGCTTAATATCTGATACGGGTTCAAATGGACCCCAGAATATTAAACTGATTTTTGGCATACGGTGGGAATACAGTGCTTGCACTGCTCCCGCCACGGGTTGACCCGGTATTGCAGTACCTCCGGGATCGGCTCACCCTCTATGAGGGAGAACATATTGAATAAAACAGAAATTGTCTTAGCACCGTATAATAAAAGACCATGTATAATTGCAAAACTGTCATGTAGACATGATTGTAATTTTTTCTAATTGTATTTTTTTCGTAATATCAAGAAAAGCATAAAAAATTACGTACTTGATTGTGTTAACTAATTAGTACTGTTCATCTTTCGATGTGATGTTTTTTTTTTTAAATATGAAGATGCGTGTATTTTCATATGAAAAGTCGATTTTCTTATTTTCTTATTTGCCAATTGGACGACCAAATGAAAAAAAACAAGCAATTTGTTTCTTGAAAAGTATTTGCAAAGATCAAGACCATGAAATAAATACTGAGCTTTATTTACTATATTTTGCTCGAGTTCGTAATTCAAGTCGATGAAAGAAAGTGGGTGGTATTCTCTAAACGTCAGTCAAATACTTGAACACTCTTTGTCAATATTGTTCTGCTGTATACAAAGTATTAAACAAAGTGAAAAAGCATCCACAATCATACTTACCTGGCTCAGAGGCAACCATGATCACCAAGGTGGTTCCTCCAGGGCGAGGCCTTTCCATTGCACTAAGGATGGGCTGACCCTTGCGATTAATCCAAATGTGATTAACTCGGGAGTACAATTTTTGGTAGTGGGGGACTGCGTTCGCGCCGTTCCCTGAACACACTATAAATGTAAGAAAAATTCTTGTCATCTGCCGGAAGTTGAACTAAATCTGGTCCCGTTAGTAAACGGTAGGGTTGACCGCTTGGTAATACGCGAAGCATCAGATTTTCTTTCTGGGAAGAAACAACAAAGTAATGAAATTCATGTTTAGCTATTTTAATATAAATCATCATGGCCAATGGATTGGCCGTGATCGTCTAGTGGTTAGGACCCTACGTTGTGGTACCTACTAGATATAAATCCGTAGTAACCCAGGTTCGAATCCTGGTCACGGCACTGAAAACTGATTTTTCACGTCAACACGCAGATTAACTATAAATTTTGTTTGGTTGGAAAGTAATGCTCGCTCACTTCAATAGTTCATAATGTGAAAAACAATTTGGAATGAAAACCTGAAATTCCCCCTCCCTTTTTTTGTGTGTGCAGGAAGTTGTTGAAATGTATGGAAGAAAAATACACATTTACAGAATTTCAAGTATTTGACCCGATATTAAGACAAAAATTATTTCATGTATGTAATGAACTGTCCCCTGTTGGTATTAGTCCAATGGGAGATGGAAATTAAAATTTGCCTAGGGTAATCTAAATGAATATTTCTGAACGAAATTGTTGGTCCAACACGTCCAAGCAGAACGAATTCAGCAAATGCTTAAGTAGACTTGCTTTTCTGATTATAATTTAGCTTTGCGCAGTGGCAATATCATAACCAATGAGGGTCTCCCGAGGTGTGATTATTGCTAGTTGAAAACTTTAACCAATACCCCGCCACGATGAAGTGAAATAATCTTTGTCGTCGGCAATTTTTGATAGCTCCATCAGGAGCATTTCAGCGTACAAGAAAAAAAAAATTACAGTCAGTTAGAAAAATTGGAGTGTTGCATAGTGTGTTTATAACATTAAACGGTGAAAGTGAAATCGTATAAGTGATTTTTGTTTCCATTTAGTTGGTATTGCACGTCAGACAAGGCTGATTAATTCGTTCGCTGAAGGCCATTAATATCAGTCAGTTGGAACATTGTGAACACGGGGAAAATATTTGAAAAGGTGATTCCAAATGACAAGGTGAAAAGATTCCACCATGTTTAAAGGGGAAGTTCAATAAATTGTTAACCGCTGTAGGGTGAATGTCGGGGTAAACATCTGATCCCACCACCTACGTGTTGGGCTTGTACCATAAAGATCGTTCATTTTTTTCAAAAATAACACTGCGCACAACTGTTTCGTTCAAAAACATGTTAACGAGCTTTATACATGATATTTACTTTAAAATAACTGTACCCATTGATAAAGAATTGCACAAGGATTTTGATATGTAAACGCATGTTTCGAAAAAAAACCTTACAAGCGCACTTCAAAATTTTGAAATGAATATAAATACAAGGCATACCACTGTTATTTACTCTGGTTTCTAATCAATACCCGGATAAATCTTTCGCCTTTTACTAAAGATTTCCGTGGTTAGGAGCATTGATGAGTCTATATGACTTATTTTTTTAACGCCCGGTCTTCTGATTGGGCACTTTGAATAAATGAAAAATTAAAAACGTCTGTATGCGGAAACAAAGATATTCTACTACTACATACTGACAACATTTGTAAAATGACAAACTGATAGTTTTTCGGTGGTTTTGGTAAGATTAGTGTGTATTTCAAAAAGATAAATCTCAAGCACAAGTAATAGATTAGAGGCGAATATGGTCGGGTAATTGCGTCTAGTTTAATGTCAACGGCCATACCACATAGAACTCACCCGGTCTCGTCAGCTCCCGGAAGTTAAGCTATGTCGGGTCCCGTTAGTACTTGGATGGGTGACCGCTTGGGAATACGGGATGCTGTTGGCATGGAATTATTTTATTTTTGTGAATCCAATTGAATTGAAGTGCTTCCCAAGATGGGTGATACTACATGGACTACAATGTATTATTTTGGCATTAGTTGAAAATGGAAGGAACGTATTTTTTACTGGATATTGCCTACTAGACGTCCTCCAACCTCTTTGTTGCTGAAAGATATTTGAAACGCCGTGCGCGAAGCGCACGGCACAGCCGAGAGGCTACTAGACGTCCTCCAACCTCTTTGTTGCTGAAAGATATTTGAAACGCCGTGCGCGAAGCGCACGGCACAGCCGAGAGGCTTGTACGTTGGTGGTTTCTTCGGGCAGCTCTATCTAATCTCTCTGGCTCTGAGATCCTTATGCAACGCAAGCTAAGTAAGGGAAGCAATCGTTAGCCTTATGACACTTGGATTGTTGGCTCATTGATCGGACATCCCCGGAACGAGAAAATTAAAAATGACAGTTAGCCAAAAATAGTGGCGTTTGGAAATATTATCAAATTTTATATTCGGTTGTCCATTGACAAATGTACTTATATGTCCTCGTTTGTTTGGCTAAGGTTGGTGTGTATTTCGAACAGAAAGTAAGCAAGCATTAGAACTAGATTTAGAGGCGAATATGGTCGGGTAATGGCGACTGAATTGATGTCAACGGCCATACCACATAGAACTCACCCGGTCTCGTCAGCTCCCGGAAGTTAAGCTATGTCGGGTCCCGTTAGTACTTGGATGGGTGACCGCTTGGGAATACGGGATGCTGTTGGCATGGTGTAATTTTATTTTTGCTCCCCAAGTTAGATGAGACATGGAATATAATGTATTCTTTAGGTATTAGTTGAAAAGGGTATTGCTGGGACTTTGATTAATGATACCATATATTGTAGAACGCATGTTTGTTTGATCTCGGTAGTTTTAACGACAAAAAAAAAGATAGAGGTTTGGCTATTTTGTTGAGGCTGTTGCATGACGCCCACTCACTGGCACGATCCCACTACTGCCGAACACGGGAACTTTTGGCTGCTAGGTTTCCCTCCTGCCGAGAGGCTTGTACGTTGGTGGTTTCTTCGGGCAGCTCTATCTAATCTCTCTGGCTCTGAGATCCTTATGCAACGCAAGCTAAGTAAAGCGCGAAGCGCACGGCACAGCCGAGAGGCTTGTACGTTGGTGGTTTCTTCGGGCAGCTCTATCTAATCTCTCTGACTCTGAGATCCTTATGCAACGCAAGCTAAGTAAGGGAAGCAATCGTTAGCCTTATGACACTTGGATTGTTGGCTCATTGATCGGACATCCCCGGAACGAGAAAATTAAAAATGACAGTTAGCCAAAAATAGTGGCGTTTGGAAATATTATCAAATTTTATATTCGGTTGTCCATTGACAAATGTACTTATATGTCCTCGTTTGTTTGGCTAAGGTTGGTGTGTATTTCGAACAGAAAGTAAGCAAGCATTAGAACTAGATTTAGAGGCGAATATGGTCGGGTAATGGCGACTGAATTGATGTCAACGGCCATACCACATAGAACTCACCCGGTCTCGTCAGCTCCCGGAAGTTAAGCTATGTCGGGTCCCGTTAGTACTTGGATGGGTGACCGCTTGGGAATACGGGATGCTGTTGGCATGGTGTAATTTTATTTTTGCTCCCCAAGTTAGATGAGACATGGAATATAATGTATTCTTTAGGTATTAGTTGAAAAGGGTATTGCTGGGACTTTGATTAATGATACCATATATTGTAGAACGCATGTTTGTTTGATCTCGGTAGTTTTAACGACAAAAAAAAAGATAGAGGTTTGGCTATTTTGTTGAGGCTGTTGCATGACGCCCACTCACTGGCACGATCCCACTACTGCCGAACACGGGAACTTTTGGCTGCTAGGTTTCCCTCCTGACCCACTACGCTCCTCCTTAGCTAACCTGCACCTACTAGATTCCTCTAGCAGATCCATGCTGATGTCAAGCTTAGTGCGGGCACCTGATCAACATGCGGTATCACGAAACAGGGCTCCTAAACTCAAGCCATCCACTCTACCAAGCCTCCCCGAAGAAGGATTATAGGTGCACGCCAAACACCCAGCTGATAAATGGGCTCTCAATCGATAATACATTACTGTAATAAATTGATTTGATGAGCACGCGGATTCTTTATTGTGTCCAAAATTGGTCTCGTCACTTGTTCTATAACTATTAAAGAGCTTCTCGGTGTTTCAATAAATGAACAAAATGCAAGACCTGACAATGTATGTACTGTGTGCGTCAAGTATTGCAAATCTCAATTTAATATTCCGAAATATCGATCTATGCACTGTAATTTACGCCAAAGCTCATTGATCGTACAAACCTTATTTAGAGTTCTGCAAAATAGCATTGCATTTAAGATCATACTTCACAGGATCATTTCTGTAGTATATCTTGACTTGTTTCCCACCAGAAACTTGTCTCCTTTCAACCCACGATGACGAGTTAAGACGCTGGTTTCTGAGCGTGAAACAGGCTGTGAGTGTAGCTGTCTCGACAGCATCAAACACAGTCATTGAGGACCGTTTCCGTTAAATCCATGTGAAATAGCGGAAGGAAACTAGCGTGTTCAGAGTGGTTGAGATGATAAAACAAATTTAAATTCTTGAAAATCTAAAGAGATAAATCTTAATAATAATTCCAGGTATTCGTGTCCTTAAATCATCTGCTTGTATGGCAAAATAAATTGTGAAAGTGAGGTTGGTCAATTTGAGGATGTGTCATGACTTTATGATCGTATTGCATTCTTTTAGTTATTGTTATTTAATCATGATTAATTATCGTTCAGAGCTTTTGTCGTCAGGTGGCGTGGCAAAGCCATATTCTGAAAAAAAAGGACCTAGTGTGATAACGAGAGTAAAATTTGCAACGCCTTCAGCGTAAATTGTATCTCCCTTAATACAGTATGAGCATAATAAAACAAATGAAAATGAACTTTATAAGCATCAAGTGGTCGCGTCTGGAAAAATGAACAACTCAATATTTTATAGCATTTCTTGAATGTTTTGAGTGATATGAGTATTCTTCGTACACCACCGGAAATGTGTTGAACCTCAGTGGTTATTTTGGGCAGTAATCCTTGTAACATTATCGCTTCTCGGCCTTTTGGCTAAGATCAAAGTGTAGTATCTGTTCTTATCAGCTTAATATCTGATACGGGTTCAAATGGACCCCAGAATATTAAACTGATTTTTGGCATACGGTGGGAATACAGTGCTTGCACTGCTCCCGCCACGGGTTGACCCGGTATTGCAGTACCTCCGGGATCGGCTCACCCTCTATGAGGGAGAACATATTGAATAAAACAGAAATTGTCTTAGCACCGTATAATAAAAGACCATGTATAATTGCAAAACTGTCATGTAGACATGATTGTAATTTTTTCTAATTGTATTTTTTTCGTAATATCAAGAAAAGCATAAAAAATTACGTACTTGATTGTGTTAACTAATTAGTACTGTTCATCTTTCGATGTGATGTTTTTTTTTTTAAATATGAAGATGCGTGTATTTTCATATGAAAAGTCGATTTTCTTATTTTCTTATTTGCCAATTGGACGACCAAATGAAAAAAAACAAGCAATTTGTTTCTTGAAAAGTATTTGCAAAGATCAAGACCATGAAATAAATACTGAGCTTTATTTACTATATTTTGCTCGAGTTCGTAATTCAAGTCGATGAAAGAAAGTGGGTGGTATTCTCTAAACGTCAGTCAAATACTTGAACACTCTTTGTCAATATTGTTCTGCTGTATACAAAGTATTAAACAAAGTGAAAAAGCATCCACAATCATACTTACCTGGCTCAGAGGCAACCATGATCACCAAGGTGGTTCCTCCAGGGCGAGGCCTTTCCATTGCACTAAGGATGGGCTGACCCTTGCGATTAATCCAAATGTGATTAACTCGGGAGTACAATTTTTGGTAGTGGGGGACTGCGTTCGCGCCGTTCCCTGAACACACTATAAATGTAAGAAAAATTCTTGTCATCTGCCGGAAGTTGAACTAAATCTGGTCCCGTTAGTAAACGGTAGGGTTGACCGCTTGGTAATACGCGAAGCATCAGATTTTCTTTCTGGGAAGAAACAACAAAGTAATGAAATTCATGTTTAGCTATTTTAATATAAATCATCATGGCCAATGGATTGGCCGTGATCGTCTAGTGGTTAGGACCCTACGTTGTGGTACCTACTAGATATAAATCCGTAGTAACCCAGGTTCGAATCCTGGTCACGGCACTGAAAACTGATTTTTCACGTCAACACGCAGATTAACTATAAATTTTGTTTGGTTGGAAAGTAATGCTCGCTCACTTCAATAGTTCATAATGTGAAAAACAATTTGGAATGAAAACCTGAAATTCCCCCTCCCTTTTTTTGTGTGTGCAGGAAGTTGTTGAAATGTATGGAAGAAAAATACACATTTACAGAATTTCAAGTATTTGACCCGATATTAAGACAAAAATTATTTCATGTATGTAATGAACTGTCCCCTGTTGGTATTAGTCCAATGGGAGATGGAAATTAAAATTTGCCTAGGGTAATCTAAATGAATATTTCTGAACGAAATTGTTGGTCCAACACGTCCAAGCAGAACGAATTCAGCAAATGCTTAAGTAGACTTGCTTTTCTGATTATAATTTAGCTTTGCGCAGTGGCAATATCATAACCAATGAGGGTCTCCCGAGGTGTGATTATTGCTAGTTGAAAACTTTAACCAATACCCCGCCACGATGAAGTGAAATAATCTTTGTCGTCGGCAATTTTTGATAGCTCCATCAGGAGCATTTCAGCGTACAAGAAAAAAAAAATTACAGTCAGTTAGAAAAATTGGAGTGTTGCATAGTGTGTTTATAACATTAAACGGTGAAAGTGAAATCGTATAAGTGATTTTTGTTTCCATTTAGTTGGTATTGCACGTCAGACAAGGCTGATTAATTCGTTCGCTGAAGGCCATTAATATCAGTCAGTTGGAACATTGTGAACACGGGGAAAATATTTGAAAAGGTGATTCCAAATGACAAGGTGAAAAGATTCCACCATGTTTAAAGGGGAAGTTCAATAAATTGTTAACCGCTGTAGGGTGAATGTCGGGGTAAACATCTGATCCCACCACCTACGTGTTGGGCTTGTACCATAAAGATCGTTCATTTTTTTCAAAAATAACACTGCGCACAACTGTTTCGTTCAAAAACATGTTAACGAGCTTTATACATGATATTTACTTTAAAATAACTGTACCCATTGATAAAGAATTGCACAAGGATTTTGATATGTAAACGCATGTTTCGAAAAAAAACCTTACAAGCGCACTTCAAAATTTTGAAATGAATATAAATACAAGGCATACCACTGTTATTTACTCTGGTTTCTAATCAATACCCGGATAAATCTTTCGCCTTTTACTAAAGATTTCCGTGGTTAGGAGCATTGATGAGTCTATATGACTTATTTTTTTAACGCCCGGTCTTCTGATTGGGCACTTTGAATAAATGAAAAATTAAAAACGTCTGTATGCGGAAACAAAGATATTCTACTACTACATACTGACAACATTTGTAAAATGACAAACTGATAGTTTTTCGGTGGTTTTGGTAAGATTAGTGTGTATTTCAAAAAGATAAATCTCAAGCACAAGTAATAGATTAGAGGCGAATATGGTCGGGTAATTGCGTCTAGTTTAATGTCAACGGCCATACCACATAGAACTCACCCGGTCTCGTCAGCTCCCGGAAGTTAAGCTATGTCGGGTCCCGTTAGTACTTGGATGGGTGACCGCTTGGGAATACGGGATGCTGTTGGCATGGAATTATTTTATTTTTGTGAATCCAATTGAATTGAAGTGCTTCCCAAGATGGGTGATACTACATGGACTACAATGTATTATTTTGGCATTAGTTGAAAATGGAAGGAACGTATTTTTTACTGGATATTGCCTACTAGACGTCCTCCAACCTCTTTGTTGCTGAAAGATATTTGAAACGCCGTGCGCGAAGCGCACGGCACAGCCGAGAGGCTACTAGACGTCCTCCAACCTCTTTGTTGCTGAAAGATATTTGAAACGCCGTGCGCGAAGCGCACGGCACAGCCGAGAGGCTTGTACGTTGGTGGTTTCTTCGGGCAGCTCTATCTAATCTCTCTGGCTCTGAGATCCTTATGCAACGCAAGCTAAGTAAAGCGCGAAGCGCACGGCACAGCCGAGAGGCTTGTACGTTGGTGGTTTCTTCGGGCAGCTCTATCTAATCTCTCTGACTCTGAGATCCTTATGCAACGCAAGCTAAGTAAGGGAAGCAATCGTTAGCCTTATGACACTTGGATTGTTGGCTCATTGATCGGACATCCCCGGAACGAGAAAATTAAAAATGACAGTTAGCCAAAAATAGTGGCGTTTGGAAATATTATCAAATTTTATATTCGGTTGTCCATTGACAAATGTACTTATATGTCCTCGTTTGTTTGGCTAAGGTTGGTGTGTATTTCGAACAGAAAGTAAGCAAGCATTAGAACTAGATTTAGAGGCGAATATGGTCGGGTAATGGCGACTGAATTGATGTCAACGGCCATACCACATAGAACTCACCCGGTCTCGTCAGCTCCCGGAAGTTAAGCTATGTCGGGTCCCGTTAGTACTTGGATGGGTGACCGCTTGGGAATACGGGATGCTGTTGGCATGGTGTAATTTTATTTTTGCTCCCCAAGTTAGATGAGACATGGAATATAATGTATTCTTTAGGTATTAGTTGAAAAGGGTATTGCTGGGACTTTGATTAATGATACCATATATTGTAGAACGCATGTTTGTTTGATCTCGGTAGTTTTAACGACAAAAAAAAAGATAGAGGTTTGGCTATTTTGTTGAGGCTGTTGCATGACGCCCACTCACTGGCACGATCCCACTACTGCCGAACACGGGAACTTTTGGCTGCTAGGTTTCCCTCCTGCCGAGAGGCTTGTACGTTGGTGGTTTCTTCGGGCAGCTCTATCTAATCTCTCTGGCTCTGAGATCCTTATGCAACGCAAGCTAAGTAAAGCGCGAAGCGCACGGCACAGCCGAGAGGCTTGTACGTTGGTGGTTTCTTCGGGCAGCTCTATCTAATCTCTCTGACTCTGAGATCCTTATGCAACGCAAGCTAAGTAAGGGAAGCAATCGTTAGCCTTATGACACTTGGATTGTTGGCTCATTGATCGGACATCCCCGGAACGAGAAAATTAAAAATGACAGTTAGCCAAAAATAGTGGCGTTTGGAAATATTATCAAATTTTATATTCGGTTGTCCATTGACAAATGTACTTATATGTCCTCGTTTGTTTGGCTAAGGTTGGTGTGTATTTCGAACAGAAAGTAAGCAAGCATTAGAACTAGATTTAGAGGCGAATATGGTCGGGTAATGGCGACTGAATTGATGTCAACGGCCATACCACATAGAACTCACCCGGTCTCGTCAGCTCCCGGAAGTTAAGCTATGTCGGGTCCCGTTAGTACTTGGATGGGTGACCGCTTGGGAATACGGGATGCTGTTGGCATGGTGTAATTTTATTTTTGCTCCCCAAGTTAGATGAGACATGGAATATAATGTATTCTTTAGGTATTAGTTGAAAAGGGTATTGCTGGGACTTTGATTAATGATACCATATATTGTAGAACGCATGTTTGTTTGATCTCGGTAGTTTTAACGACAAAAAAAAAGATAGAGGTTTGGCTATTTTGTTGAGGCTGTTGCATGACGCCCACTCACTGGCACGATCCCACTACTGCCGAACACGGGAACTTTTGGCTGCTAGGTTTCCCTCCTGACCCACTACGCTCCTCCTTAGCTAACCTGCACCTACTAGATTCCTCTAGCAGATCCATGCTGATGTCAAGCTTAGTGCGGGCACCTGATCAACATGCGGTATCACGAAACAGGGCTCCTAAACTCAAGCCATCCACTCTACCAAGCCTCCCCGAAGAAGGATTATAGGTGCACGCCAAACACCCAGCTGATAAATGGGCTCTCAATCGATAATACATTACTGTAATAAATTGATTTGATGAGCACGCGGATTCTTTATTGTGTCCAAAATTGGTCTCGTCACTTGTTCTATAACTATTAAAGAGCTTCTCGGTGTTTCAATAAATGAACAAAATGCAAGACCTGACAATGTATGTACTGTGTGCGTCAAGTATTGCAAATCTCAATTTAATATTCCGAAATATCGATCTATGCACTGTAATTTACGCCAAAGCTCATTGATCGTACAAACCTTATTTAGAGTTCTGCAAAATAGCATTGCATTTAAGATCATACTTCACAGGATCATTTCTGTAGTATATCTTGACTTGTTTCCCACCAGAAACTTGTCTCCTTTCAACCCACGATGACGAGTTAAGACGCTGGTTTCTGAGCGTGAAACAGGCTGTGAGTGTAGCTGTCTCGACAGCATCAAACACAGTCATTGAGGACCGTTTCCGTTAAATCCATGTGAAATAGCGGAAGGAAACTAGCGTGTTCAGAGTGGTTGAGATGATAAAACAAATTTAAATTCTTGAAAATCTAAAGAGATAAATCTTAATAATAATTCCAGGTATTCGTGTCCTTAAATCATCTGCTTGTATGGCAAAATAAATTGTGAAAGTGAGGTTGGTCAATTTGAGGATGTGTCATGACTTTATGATCGTATTGCATTCTTTTAGTTATTGTTATTTAATCATGATTAATTATCGTTCAGAGCTTTTGTCGTCAGGTGGCGTGGCAAAGCCATATTCTGAAAAAAAAGGACCTAGTGTGATAACGAGAGTAAAATTTGCAACGCCTTCAGCGTAAATTGTATCTCCCTTAATACAGTATGAGCATAATAAAACAAATGAAAATGAACTTTATAAGCATCAAGTGGTCGCGTCTGGAAAAATGAACAACTCAATATTTTATAGCATTTCTTGAATGTTTTGAGTGATATGAGTATTCTTCGTACACCACCGGAAATGTGTTGAACCTCAGTGGTTATTTTGGGCAGTAATCCTTGTAACATTATCGCTTCTCGGCCTTTTGGCTAAGATCAAAGTGTAGTATCTGTTCTTATCAGCTTAATATCTGATACGGGTTCAAATGGACCCCAGAATATTAAACTGATTTTTGGCATACGGTGGGAATACAGTGCTTGCACTGCTCCCGCCACGGGTTGACCCGGTATTGCAGTACCTCCGGGATCGGCTCACCCTCTATGAGGGAGAACATATTGAATAAAACAGAAATTGTCTTAGCACCGTATAATAAAAGACCATGTATAATTGCAAAACTGTCATGTAGACATGATTGTAATTTTTTCTAATTGTATTTTTTTCGTAATATCAAGAAAAGCATAAAAAATTACGTACTTGATTGTGTTAACTAATTAGTACTGTTCATCTTTCGATGTGATGTTTTTTTTTTTAAATATGAAGATGCGTGTATTTTCATATGAAAAGTCGATTTTCTTATTTTCTTATTTGCCAATTGGACGACCAAATGAAAAAAAACAAGCAATTTGTTTCTTGAAAAGTATTTGCAAAGATCAAGACCATGAAATAAATACTGAGCTTTATTTACTATATTTTGCTCGAGTTCGTAATTCAAGTCGATGAAAGAAAGTGGGTGGTATTCTCTAAACGTCAGTCAAATACTTGAACACTCTTTGTCAATATTGTTCTGCTGTATACAAAGTATTAAACAAAGTGAAAAAGCATCCACAATCATACTTACCTGGCTCAGAGGCAACCATGATCACCAAGGTGGTTCCTCCAGGGCGAGGCCTTTCCATTGCACTAAGGATGGGCTGACCCTTGCGATTAATCCAAATGTGATTAACTCGGGAGTACAATTTTTGGTAGTGGGGGACTGCGTTCGCGCCGTTCCCTGAACACACTATAAATGTAAGAAAAATTCTTGTCATCTGCCGGAAGTTGAACTAAATCTGGTCCCGTTAGTAAACGGTAGGGTTGACCGCTTGGTAATACGCGAAGCATCAGATTTTCTTTCTGGGAAGAAACAACAAAGTAATGAAATTCATGTTTAGCTATTTTAATATAAATCATCATGGCCAATGGATTGGCCGTGATCGTCTAGTGGTTAGGACCCTACGTTGTGGTACCTACTAGATATAAATCCGTAGTAACCCAGGTTCGAATCCTGGTCACGGCACTGAAAACTGATTTTTCACGTCAACACGCAGATTAACTATAAATTTTGTTTGGTTGGAAAGTAATGCTCGCTCACTTCAATAGTTCATAATGTGAAAAACAATTTGGAATGAAAACCTGAAATTCCCCCTCCCTTTTTTTGTGTGTGCAGGAAGTTGTTGAAATGTATGGAAGAAAAATACACATTTACAGAATTTCAAGTATTTGACCCGATATTAAGACAAAAATTATTTCATGTATGTAATGAACTGTCCCCTGTTGGTATTAGTCCAATGGGAGATGGAAATTAAAATTTGCCTAGGGTAATCTAAATGAATATTTCTGAACGAAATTGTTGGTCCAACACGTCCAAGCAGAACGAATTCAGCAAATGCTTAAGTAGACTTGCTTTTCTGATTATAATTTAGCTTTGCGCAGTGGCAATATCATAACCAATGAGGGTCTCCCGAGGTGTGATTATTGCTAGTTGAAAACTTTAACCAATACCCCGCCACGATGAAGTGAAATAATCTTTGTCGTCGGCAATTTTTGATAGCTCCATCAGGAGCATTTCAGCGTACAAGAAAAAAAAAATTACAGTCAGTTAGAAAAATTGGAGTGTTGCATAGTGTGTTTATAACATTAAACGGTGAAAGTGAAATCGTATAAGTGATTTTTGTTTCCATTTAGTTGGTATTGCACGTCAGACAAGGCTGATTAATTCGTTCGCTGAAGGCCATTAATATCAGTCAGTTGGAACATTGTGAACACGGGGAAAATATTTGAAAAGGTGATTCCAAATGACAAGGTGAAAAGATTCCACCATGTTTAAAGGGGAAGTTCAATAAATTGTTAACCGCTGTAGGGTGAATGTCGGGGTAAACATCTGATCCCACCACCTACGTGTTGGGCTTGTACCATAAAGATCGTTCATTTTTTTCAAAAATAACACTGCGCACAACTGTTTCGTTCAAAAACATGTTAACGAGCTTTATACATGATATTTACTTTAAAATAACTGTACCCATTGATAAAGAATTGCACAAGGATTTTGATATGTAAACGCATGTTTCGAAAAAAAACCTTACAAGCGCACTTCAAAATTTTGAAATGAATATAAATACAAGGCATACCACTGTTATTTACTCTGGTTTCTAATCAATACCCGGATAAATCTTTCGCCTTTTACTAAAGATTTCCGTGGTTAGGAGCATTGATGAGTCTATATGACTTATTTTTTTAACGCCCGGTCTTCTGATTGGGCACTTTGAATAAATGAAAAATTAAAAACGTCTGTATGCGGAAACAAAGATATTCTACTACTACATACTGACAACATTTGTAAAATGACAAACTGATAGTTTTTCGGTGGTTTTGGTAAGATTAGTGTGTATTTCAAAAAGATAAATCTCAAGCACAAGTAATAGATTAGAGGCGAATATGGTCGGGTAATTGCGTCTAGTTTAATGTCAACGGCCATACCACATAGAACTCACCCGGTCTCGTCAGCTCCCGGAAGTTAAGCTATGTCGGGTCCCGTTAGTACTTGGATGGGTGACCGCTTGGGAATACGGGATGCTGTTGGCATGGAATTATTTTATTTTTGTGAATCCAATTGAATTGAAGTGCTTCCCAAGATGGGTGATACTACATGGACTACAATGTATTATTTTGGCATTAGTTGAAAATGGAAGGAACGTATTTTTTACTGGATATTGCCTACTAGACGTCCTCCAACCTCTTTGTTGCTGAAAGATATTTGAAACGCCGTGCGCGAAGCGCACGGCACAGCCGAGAGGCTACTAGACGTCCTCCAACCTCTTTGTTGCTGAAAGATATTTGAAACGCCGTGCGCGAAGCGCACGGCACAGCCGAGAGGCTTGTACGTTGGTGGTTTCTTCGGGCAGCTCTATCTAATCTCTCTGGCTCTGAGATCCTTATGCAACGCAAGCTAAGTAAAGCGCGAAGCGCACGGCACAGCCGAGAGGCTTGTACGTTGGTGGTTTCTTCGGGCAGCTCTATCTAATCTCTCTGACTCTGAGATCCTTATGCAACGCAAGCTAAGTAAGGGAAGCAATCGTTAGCCTTATGACACTTGGATTGTTGGCTCATTGATCGGACATCCCCGGAACGAGAAAATTAAAAATGACAGTTAGCCAAAAATAGTGGCGTTTGGAAATATTATCAAATTTTATATTCGGTTGTCCATTGACAAATGTACTTATATGTCCTCGTTTGTTTGGCTAAGGTTGGTGTGTATTTCGAACAGAAAGTAAGCAAGCATTAGAACTAGATTTAGAGGCGAATATGGTCGGGTAATGGCGACTGAATTGATGTCAACGGCCATACCACATAGAACTCACCCGGTCTCGTCAGCTCCCGGAAGTTAAGCTATGTCGGGTCCCGTTAGTACTTGGATGGGTGACCGCTTGGGAATACGGGATGCTGTTGGCATGGTGTAATTTTATTTTTGCTCCCCAAGTTAGATGAGACATGGAATATAATGTATTCTTTAGGTATTAGTTGAAAAGGGTATTGCTGGGACTTTGATTAATGATACCATATATTGTAGAACGCATGTTTGTTTGATCTCGGTAGTTTTAACGACAAAAAAAAAGATAGAGGTTTGGCTATTTTGTTGAGGCTGTTGCATGACGCCCACTCACTGGCACGATCCCACTACTGCCGAACACGGGAACTTTTGGCTGCTAGGTTTCCCTCCTGCCGAGAGGCTTGTACGTTGGTGGTTTCTTCGGGCAGCTCTATCTAATCTCTCTGGCTCTGAGATCCTTATGCAACGCAAGCTAAGTAAAGCGCGAAGCGCACGGCACAGCCGAGAGGCTTGTACGTTGGTGGTTTCTTCGGGCAGCTCTATCTAATCTCTCTGACTCTGAGATCCTTATGCAACGCAAGCTAAGTAAGGGAAGCAATCGTTAGCCTTATGACACTTGGATTGTTGGCTCATTGATCGGACATCCCCGGAACGAGAAAATTAAAAATGACAGTTAGCCAAAAATAGTGGCGTTTGGAAATATTATCAAATTTTATATTCGGTTGTCCATTGACAAATGTACTTATATGTCCTCGTTTGTTTGGCTAAGGTTGGTGTGTATTTCGAACAGAAAGTAAGCAAGCATTAGAACTAGATTTAGAGGCGAATATGGTCGGGTAATGGCGACTGAATTGATGTCAACGGCCATACCACATAGAACTCACCCGGTCTCGTCAGCTCCCGGAAGTTAAGCTATGTCGGGTCCCGTTAGTACTTGGATGGGTGACCGCTTGGGAATACGGGATGCTGTTGGCATGGTGTAATTTTATTTTTGCTCCCCAAGTTAGATGAGACATGGAATATAATGTATTCTTTAGGTATTAGTTGAAAAGGGTATTGCTGGGACTTTGATTAATGATACCATATATTGTAGAACGCATGTTTGTTTGATCTCGGTAGTTTTAACGACAAAAAAAAAGATAGAGGTTTGGCTATTTTGTTGAGGCTGTTGCATGACGCCCACTCACTGGCACGATCCCACTACTGCCGAACACGGGAACTTTTGGCTGCTAGGTTTCCCTCCTGACCCACTACGCTCCTCCTTAGCTAACCTGCACCTACTAGATTCCTCTAGCAGATCCATGCTGATGTCAAGCTTAGTGCGGGCACCTGATCAACATGCGGTATCACGAAACAGGGCTCCTAAACTCAAGCCATCCACTCTACCAAGCCTCCCCGAAGAAGGATTATAGGTGCACGCCAAACACCCAGCTGATAAATGGGCTCTCAATCGATAATACATTACTGTAATAAATTGATTTGATGAGCACGCGGATTCTTTATTGTGTCCAAAATTGGTCTCGTCACTTGTTCTATAACTATTAAAGAGCTTCTCGGTGTTTCAATAAATGAACAAAATGCAAGACCTGACAATGTATGTACTGTGTGCGTCAAGTATTGCAAATCTCAATTTAATATTCCGAAATATCGATCTATGCACTGTAATTTACGCCAAAGCTCATTGATCGTACAAACCTTATTTAGAGTTCTGCAAAATAGCATTGCATTTAAGATCATACTTCACAGGATCATTTCTGTAGTATATCTTGACTTGTTTCCCACCAGAAACTTGTCTCCTTTCAACCCACGATGACGAGTTAAGACGCTGGTTTCTGAGCGTGAAACAGGCTGTGAGTGTAGCTGTCTCGACAGCATCAAACACAGTCATTGAGGACCGTTTCCGTTAAATCCATGTGAAATAGCGGAAGGAAACTAGCGTGTTCAGAGTGGTTGAGATGATAAAACAAATTTAAATTCTTGAAAATCTAAAGAGATAAATCTTAATAATAATTCCAGGTATTCGTGTCCTTAAATCATCTGCTTGTATGGCAAAATAAATTGTGAAAGTGAGGTTGGTCAATTTGAGGATGTGTCATGACTTTATGATCGTATTGCATTCTTTTAGTTATTGTTATTTAATCATGATTAATTATCGTTCAGAGCTTTTGTCGTCAGGTGGCGTGGCAAAGCCATATTCTGAAAAAAAAGGACCTAGTGTGATAACGAGAGTAAAATTTGCAACGCCTTCAGCGTAAATTGTATCTCCCTTAATACAGTATGAGCATAATAAAACAAATGAAAATGAACTTTATAAGCATCAAGTGGTCGCGTCTGGAAAAATGAACAACTCAATATTTTATAGCATTTCTTGAATGTTTTGAGTGATATGAGTATTCTTCGTACACCACCGGAAATGTGTTGAACCTCAGTGGTTATTTTGGGCAGTAATCCTTGTAACATTATCGCTTCTCGGCCTTTTGGCTAAGATCAAAGTGTAGTATCTGTTCTTATCAGCTTAATATCTGATACGGGTTCAAATGGACCCCAGAATATTAAACTGATTTTTGGCATACGGTGGGAATACAGTGCTTGCACTGCTCCCGCCACGGGTTGACCCGGTATTGCAGTACCTCCGGGATCGGCTCACCCTCTATGAGGGAGAACATATTGAATAAAACAGAAATTGTCTTAGCACCGTATAATAAAAGACCATGTATAATTGCAAAACTGTCATGTAGACATGATTGTAATTTTTTCTAATTGTATTTTTTTCGTAATATCAAGAAAAGCATAAAAAATTACGTACTTGATTGTGTTAACTAATTAGTACTGTTCATCTTTCGATGTGATGTTTTTTTTTTTAAATATGAAGATGCGTGTATTTTCATATGAAAAGTCGATTTTCTTATTTTCTTATTTGCCAATTGGACGACCAAATGAAAAAAAACAAGCAATTTGTTTCTTGAAAAGTATTTGCAAAGATCAAGACCATGAAATAAATACTGAGCTTTATTTACTATATTTTGCTCGAGTTCGTAATTCAAGTCGATGAAAGAAAGTGGGTGGTATTCTCTAAACGTCAGTCAAATACTTGAACACTCTTTGTCAATATTGTTCTGCTGTATACAAAGTATTAAACAAAGTGAAAAAGCATCCACAATCATACTTACCTGGCTCAGAGGCAACCATGATCACCAAGGTGGTTCCTCCAGGGCGAGGCCTTTCCATTGCACTAAGGATGGGCTGACCCTTGCGATTAATCCAAATGTGATTAACTCGGGAGTACAATTTTTGGTAGTGGGGGACTGCGTTCGCGCCGTTCCCTGAACACACTATAAATGTAAGAAAAATTCTTGTCATCTGCCGGAAGTTGAACTAAATCTGGTCCCGTTAGTAAACGGTAGGGTTGACCGCTTGGTAATACGCGAAGCATCAGATTTTCTTTCTGGGAAGAAACAACAAAGTAATGAAATTCATGTTTAGCTATTTTAATATAAATCATCATGGCCAATGGATTGGCCGTGATCGTCTAGTGGTTAGGACCCTACGTTGTGGTACCTACTAGATATAAATCCGTAGTAACCCAGGTTCGAATCCTGGTCACGGCACTGAAAACTGATTTTTCACGTCAACACGCAGATTAACTATAAATTTTGTTTGGTTGGAAAGTAATGCTCGCTCACTTCAATAGTTCATAATGTGAAAAACAATTTGGAATGAAAACCTGAAATTCCCCCTCCCTTTTTTTGTGTGTGCAGGAAGTTGTTGAAATGTATGGAAGAAAAATACACATTTACAGAATTTCAAGTATTTGACCCGATATTAAGACAAAAATTATTTCATGTATGTAATGAACTGTCCCCTGTTGGTATTAGTCCAATGGGAGATGGAAATTAAAATTTGCCTAGGGTAATCTAAATGAATATTTCTGAACGAAATTGTTGGTCCAACACGTCCAAGCAGAACGAATTCAGCAAATGCTTAAGTAGACTTGCTTTTCTGATTATAATTTAGCTTTGCGCAGTGGCAATATCATAACCAATGAGGGTCTCCCGAGGTGTGATTATTGCTAGTTGAAAACTTTAACCAATACCCCGCCACGATGAAGTGAAATAATCTTTGTCGTCGGCAATTTTTGATAGCTCCATCAGGAGCATTTCAGCGTACAAGAAAAAAAAAATTACAGTCAGTTAGAAAAATTGGAGTGTTGCATAGTGTGTTTATAACATTAAACGGTGAAAGTGAAATCGTATAAGTGATTTTTGTTTCCATTTAGTTGGTATTGCACGTCAGACAAGGCTGATTAATTCGTTCGCTGAAGGCCATTAATATCAGTCAGTTGGAACATTGTGAACACGGGGAAAATATTTGAAAAGGTGATTCCAAATGACAAGGTGAAAAGATTCCACCATGTTTAAAGGGGAAGTTCAATAAATTGTTAACCGCTGTAGGGTGAATGTCGGGGTAAACATCTGATCCCACCACCTACGTGTTGGGCTTGTACCATAAAGATCGTTCATTTTTTTTCAAAAATAACACTGCGCACAACTGTTTCGTTCAAAAACATGTTAACGAGCTTTATACATGATATTTACTTTAAAATAACTGTACCCATTGATAAAGAATTGCACAAGGATTTTGATATGTAAACGCATGTTTCGAAAAAAAACCTTACAAGCGCACTTCAAAATTTTGAAATGAATATAAATACAAGGCATACCACTGTTATTTACTCTGGTTTCTAATCAATACCCGGATAAATCTTTCGCCTTTTACTAAAGATTTCCGTGGTTAGGAGCATTGATGAGTCTATATGACTTATTTTTTTAACGCCCGGTCTTCTGATTGGGCACTTTGAATAAATGAAAAATTAAAAACGTCTGTATGCGGAAACAAAGATATTCTACTACTACATACTGACAACATTTGTAAAATGACAAACTGATAGTTTTTCGGTGGTTTTGGTAAGATTAGTGTGTATTTCAAAAAGATAAATCTCAAGCACAAGTAATAGATTAGAGGCGAATATGGTCGGGTAATTGCGTCTAGTTTAATGTCAACGGCCATACCACATAGAACTCACCCGGTCTCGTCAGCTCCCGGAAGTTAAGCTATGTCGGGTCCCGTTAGTACTTGGATGGGTGACCGCTTGGGAATACGGGATGCTGTTGGCATGGAATTATTTTATTTTTGTGAATCCAATTGAATTGAAGTGCTTCCCAAGATGGGTGATACTACATGGACTACAATGTATTATTTTGGCATTAGTTGAAAATGGAAGGAACGTATTTTTTACTGGATATTGCCTACTAGACGTCCTCCAACCTCTTTGTTGCTGAAAGATATTTGAAACGCCGTGCGCGAAGCGCACGGCACAGCCGAGAGGCTACTAGACGTCCTCCAACCTCTTTGTTGCTGAAAGATATTTGAAACGCCGTGCGCGAAGCGCACGGCACAGCCGAGAGGCTTGTACGTTGGTGGTTTCTTCGGGCAGCTCTATCTAATCTCTCTGGCTCTGAGATCCTTATGCAACGCAAGCTAAGTAAAGCGCGAAGCGCACGGCACAGCCGAGAGGCTTGTACGTTGGTGGTTTCTTCGGGCAGCTCTATCTAATCTCTCTGACTCTGAGATCCTTATGCAACGCAAGCTAAGTAAGGGAAGCAATCGTTAGCCTTATGACACTTGGATTGTTGGCTCATTGATCGGACATCCCCGGAACGAGAAAATTAAAAATGACAGTTAGCCAAAAATAGTGGCGTTTGGAAATATTATCAAATTTTATATTCGGTTGTCCATTGACAAATGTACTTATATGTCCTCGTTTGTTTGGCTAAGGTTGGTGTGTATTTCGAACAGAAAGTAAGCAAGCATTAGAACTAGATTTAGAGGCGAATATGGTCGGGTAATGGCGACTGAATTGATGTCAACGGCCATACCACATAGAACTCACCCGGTCTCGTCAGCTCCCGGAAGTTAAGCTATGTCGGGTCCCGTTAGTACTTGGATGGGTGACCGCTTGGGAATACGGGATGCTGTTGGCATGGTGTAATTTTATTTTTGCTCCCCAAGTTAGATGAGACATGGAATATAATGTATTCTTTAGGTATTAGTTGAAAAGGGTATTGCTGGGACTTTGATTAATGATACCATATATTGTAGAACGCATGTTTGTTTGATCTCGGTAGTTTTAACGACAAAAAAAAAGATAGAGGTTTGGCTATTTTGTTGAGGCTGTTGCATGACGCCCACTCACTGGCACGATCCCACTACTGCCGAACACGGGAACTTTTGGCTGCTAGGTTTCCCTCCTGCCGAGAGGCTTGTACGTTGGTGGTTTCTTCGGGCAGCTCTATCTAATCTCTCTGGCTCTGAGATCCTTATGCAACGCAAGCTAAGTAAAGCGCGAAGCGCACGGCACAGCCGAGAGGCTTGTACGTTGGTGGTTTCTTCGGGCAGCTCTATCTAATCTCTCTGACTCTGAGATCCTTATGCAACGCAAGCTAAGTAAGGGAAGCAATCGTTAGCCTTATGACACTTGGATTGTTGGCTCATTGATCGGACATCCCCGGAACGAGAAAATTAAAAATGACAGTTAGCCAAAAATAGTGGCGTTTGGAAATATTATCAAATTTTATATTCGGTTGTCCATTGACAAATGTACTTATATGTCCTCGTTTGTTTGGCTAAGGTTGGTGTGTATTTCGAACAGAAAGTAAGCAAGCATTAGAACTAGATTTAGAGGCGAATATGGTCGGGTAATGGCGACTGAATTGATGTCAACGGCCATACCACATAGAACTCACCCGGTCTCGTCAGCTCCCGGAAGTTAAGCTATGTCGGGTCCCGTTAGTACTTGGATGGGTGACCGCTTGGGAATACGGGATGCTGTTGGCATGGTGTAATTTTATTTTTGCTCCCCAAGTTAGATGAGACATGGAATATAATGTATTCTTTAGGTATTAGTTGAAAAGGGTATTGCTGGGACTTTGATTAATGATACCATATATTGTAGAACGCATGTTTGTTTGATCTCGGTAGTTTTAACGACAAAAAAAAAGATAGAGGTTTGGCTATTTTGTTGAGGCTGTTGCATGACGCCCACTCACTGGCACGATCCCACTACTGCCGAACACGGGAACTTTTGGCTGCTAGGTTTCCCTCCTGACCCACTACGCTCCTCCTTAGCTAACCTGCACCTACTAGATTCCTCTAGCAGATCCATGCTGATGTCAAGCTTAGTGCGGGCACCTGATCAACATGCGGTATCACGAAACAGGGCTCCTAAACTCAAGCCATCCACTCTACCAAGCCTCCCCGAAGAAGGATTATAGGTGCACGCCAAACACCCAGCTGATAAATGGGCTCTCAATCGATAATACATTACTGTAATAAATTGATTTGATGAGCACGCGGATTCTTTATTGTGTCCAAAATTGGTCTCGTCACTTGTTCTATAACTATTAAAGAGCTTCTCGGTGTTTCAATAAATGAACAAAATGCAAGACCTGACAATGTATGTACTGTGTGCGTCAAGTATTGCAAATCTCAATTTAATATTCCGAAATATCGATCTATGCACTGTAATTTACGCCAAAGCTCATTGATCGTACAAACCTTATTTAGAGTTCTGCAAAATAGCATTGCATTTAAGATCATACTTCACAGGATCATTTCTGTAGTATATCTTGACTTGTTTCCCACCAGAAACTTGTCTCCTTTCAACCCACGATGACGAGTTAAGACGCTGGTTTCTGAGCGTGAAACAGGCTGTGAGTGTAGCTGTCTCGACAGCATCAAACACAGTCATTGAGGACCGTTTCCGTTAAATCCATGTGAAATAGCGGAAGGAAACTAGCGTGTTCAGAGTGGTTGAGATGATAAAACAAATTTAAATTCTTGAAAATCTAAAGAGATAAATCTTAATAATAATTCCAGGTATTCGTGTCCTTAAATCATCTGCTTGTATGGCAAAATAAATTGTGAAAGTGAGGTTGGTCAATTTGAGGATGTGTCATGACTTTATGATCGTATTGCATTCTTTTAGTTATTGTTATTTAATCATGATTAATTATCGTTCAGAGCTTTTGTCGTCAGGTGGCGTGGCAAAGCCATATTCTGAAAAAAAAGGACCTAGTGTGATAACGAGAGTAAAATTTGCAACGCCTTCAGCGTAAATTGTATCTCCCTTAATACAGTATGAGCATAATAAAACAAATGAAAATGAACTTTATAAGCATCAAGTGGTCGCGTCTGGAAAAATGAACAACTCAATATTTTATAGCATTTCTTGAATGTTTTGAGTGATATGAGTATTCTTCGTACACCACCGGAAATGTGTTGAACCTCAGTGGTTATTTTGGGCAGTAATCCTTGTAACATTATCGCTTCTCGGCCTTTTGGCTAAGATCAAAGTGTAGTATCTGTTCTTATCAGCTTAATATCTGATACGGGTCTTCCAATTTTTGGGGGGGG